>NC_061114.1:103592261-103604234 GCF_002878395.1 Capsicum annuum
ATTTCAAATCATAAGTCGGATAATTCTTCTCATGATCTTTCAACTACCAAAAGCATACGCTACCACATTGCCATGCTGCATCAAAACATAACCAAGTCTCATACAGGACGCATCACAATAAACCACAAAAAAACAACTACCCTTAGGCAATGTCAAAACTTGAGTAGAAGTCAATTTATATTTCAGATTCTCAAAACTCCCTTCACAAGCATCGAACCAAAGAAACTTCACCTTCTTCTGAGTCAACCTAGTCAAAGGTACAGCAATCGACCAAAAGCTCTCCACAAACCTCCTATAACAACCCGTTAAACCCAAGAAGCTTCAAATGTCATTTGAAGTCGTAAGTCTAGGCCACTTCTTAACTACCGCAACCTTCTATGGATCTACCATGATCCCTTTACTAGAGACAACATGACCAAGAAAAATAACAGTATTCAACCAGAACTCACACTTAGAAAACATAGCAGACAATTCCTGATCCTTTAGGGTCTGCAACATAATACTGAGGTGATTAGCATGATCCACCTCATTATTCGAGTTAACCAAAATGTCATCTATAAACACAATCATGAACAAATCAAAAATTTAATGGAATACCTGGTTTATGAGATCCATAAATGCCATCGAGGCATTGGTAAACCGAAAAGACATAACCAAGAACTCAAAATGTCCATACCATGTTCGGAAGGTAGTCTTAGGGATATCCTCCTTCCTAATCTTAAGTTGATGATAGCCCTAACGAAAGTCAATCTTACAGTAATACTTAGCACCCTGAAGCTCATCAAATAAATCATCAATTCTAAGAAGAGGGGACTTATTCTTCACTGTTACTTTGTTCAACTAACGATAATCAATACACATTTGAAGATAACCATCTTTCTTATGCATGAAGAGAATAGGAGCACCCCACAAATTCCTTTAACTTTGTCAGATCCATTCTATAAATAGGGATATATATATAGGAAAAGTGTTCGGAATAAGATTAATCCCAAAATTAATTTCTTGATCAGGAGGGACACCAGGAATATCATCAAGGAAAACCTCAAGAAATTCACTGAACATGGGTATGGATTATAAAGAAGGACCCTCCGATTTAGAATCTTTGACCCAAACCAAATGATAAAGACACCACTTGGAAATCAATTTTTGGGCTCTAAGATATGATATGAACCTGGGTCTAAGATATGATATAAACCTTCTCTTAGGCACTAGTGAAATCCCCTCCCATTCAACAACCAGCTCATTAGAAAATTTAAAAATGACCTTATGGGTCTGGCAGCCTAAAGATGCATAGCATGAGTGCAACCAATCCATCCCCAGAATGACATTAAAATCTAATATGTCTAATTCAAATAAATCCACAAAAGTTTCTCTACCATCAACAAATACCACACAACCCCTATAGATTGTCCTAGAAACCACTGAGTCACCCATCAGGGTAGAAATAGAAAAAAGGCCTGAAATACACTAAGGACTAAAACTAAAATGCATAGCCACAAATAGAGTCACATAAGAAAAAGTATACCCTAGTTAAAGTAAAGAGTACACATCACTAGAGAAGACTTTTAACATACCAACAATTACATCAAAAGATATCTCGGACTCTTGACAGATAGTAGGAGCATACAAGCAATTCTGACCTGTACTGATACTAGAAATAGACCTTTTTGGTGTAGGATCTAACAACGTAGCAATAGGAACCTTATTTTCCCCAGAAGCAACCTTTACCCTAGGGAAATGCCTCAGCATATGACCCAGCTGGCCATAAATGACCACACAGTCTACAGGAAGGATATGATAGAGCCGACAAGTCCCCACTGGCTTGATATTGGGCAACCTATTCCCTACAACTATCACCACTCTAAAAATAATAATGTTCAAATAGCTTTGGATAAGGAGCACTAGACATCAAAAATGAACCCAATTTTCCCCACCTCTTCTTATACCAGTCCCTACTATCTTTGCCACTATGTTGCTAACCTCTACCCTGGTCTAAATATCAAAACTTCTTACTTTGTCTCTCCCCTATATCTGTTTGCTTCTTATTCTCCTCCTCAACCTACTCTATGTACACTACAAGTCTAGAGATATCCATATTCTTATTCAATAAGGCAGCCTTACTCTCCAAAATCAGCTTACAAGATAAACCAAAAGTAAATTTCCTCATTCTAACCATCATGCTTCACACTAGCAAAAGAGCATATCGCAACAGCTAATGAAACTTCAAGGCATACTCATTTACTGTCATTTTACCTTGCTTCAGGTTCATAAATTCCTCAGATTTTGCCTTCCTCCACTCCTAAGGAAAGAAGCAATCCAGAAGGCCACTAGAGAAATTAGCCTATAAAGAAGACTTAGCATCACCACCCCTAAGTCGCTCCTGCTCCTCATGCCATTGGTATGCTACATCCTTCAACTGATATGCAGCAAATTCCATACCCTCTACTTTAGTAGCATGAAAAACCATAAATATCTTCTCCATCTCATCAATAAAACTTTGAGAATCCTTCTCAACCTTTGTACTAGTGAAAATTAGAGGGATTAGTCTCACAAATGGGCACACTCTAGCGGCCTCAGAAGATCTTACAGCAATACCAGTAAAACCCATCTAATTTGACTGAGATGTCACTAACTTAGTTAACGATGGCTGAGTATGAGTGCCACCAGCTGAAAAAGGATCAGTGGAAAAAGTTGGAACTCCACGGGGACAATTAGAAGTAGCGACCCTAGACCGGGTTTGTACCCCATAAGTTGGATGATATCTACCAACATTGTCCTCAAGTGGTATAGATGAGTTTCCATGAGCTTCAAATATTCTTTGGGAGGCATCATATGAAAGGCGAATAAATAAAAGTTAGAGAAATCCAAGACCTTAGATTCTATAGCCCGAATAAGACAAAAAATAAAGGGAAACATTCCTAGATGCCTCGTAGCCTCTCCCTTATAAGTGTCTCATGCTACACACCCATAAAAGAGACACTACTTGACACGGCTCTATAAAAACCCCCATGAAACCAAAACCTAGGCTCTGATACCAACTTTGTCACTACCCAAACTTAGGCTTGGCCGCGATGAGCATCTCAAGTCCATCAAGGATCGGAGACTACCCCTTAGCCTATTCCAACATAAACAAAATATATATATATAATAATAAGATAGGAAAAATAAACCCAAAAGTCAATATGAGATCAATATCATAAATCCATCCACAATACCAAAACTAAAACCAGATGGCAATAATAATACCCATATCCAAGTAGTCCAACAAAGCCTCTAACAAATTAAATACTAGTTAAATACTGGGACATGCCCCCGACCATAGCCAAAACCAATCTAAAAAAGTCCAAGACAAGGGAAACCAAAATATAAAATGAAGCCTTTCAAAAGATGAAAGCTCGTAGTGTAAACTCTTGGTCTAACCACAAACACCTGATCACTGAGTAGAAAAGGTAGAAGTATGGGCAGTTCTTGCCTCACGTGGGGATACAGTGTCTAAAGATGGTTAGCGGTTGGAGCGCTAGCATGTAACTAAGGGATAAAAGATAGATAATACCATAATTCATAATATGAAAACCAATAAAACCCAATGCACAATATCATATACAATATATATATATAGATAGATATATCACATGTCGGGAAAGGGAATAAGGCTTAGCATAAGAGTAAAACCTTAACCTGGACTGTATAGCTTTACCATCCTAAACACTCCCATGATTTATATGGGCTTCGCTCCCCTAGATGAAATGGCCCCAATGCATGTTAGCAATATGTATCGAAGAAAAATTGAGAAGACTACTACCATTCCTAAAATATAAAGTGTGTCTCATGCACATGGTCACATGACCAAACCTTACATCGACAAACATGAGTTTCCAGTTTTGGTCCTCCCAGGACCTCCACCTTCCACAGCTTTGCTACACAACCCCGTTTAAGCCAATATTAAAACCATTTACACTTTCTTAGTATTTACCAAGAATTCTTTTAATTAGGTATTTCCCATTGGTATCATCATACAAATATTAGAGCTTCCAAGTATATCCCTTTATACCATATGAAATCATTAAACCAAATTCGACTCCAAAGTTTCCAATTAAACCAAAACCGTGGCCACCAAGGCCTTTTCAAATCAAATTAAAAACCAAACCAATTCATGTTCCATTTACCATTTATGCAATGCAAGGATTCCAAGAGAAGTCAAACTATCTGATAAAATCATATGCATTGTTAATTTAACAAGCAGGTTGAGGGCATATAATTTCTAACACTATATCTCAAGGAAAAATCATCAAATTAGGGATTAACCAAGACCCTTTAGTTTAATTACCATTCCCATGCATCCCAAAATGTTTAGAATAATAAATAAAGCATAATTATTTCATAATAAACCATGAAAAATATTTAAAACAAATAGATTCATAACCTTCAACCCATACTTCAAAACCCATTATCAAAACCATGAATAATAACCAATTTCATGCCAATAATAAAATACAAGTATAGGGGAAAGAGATATGTTCCTTAATTTCCAAGAATTTCAAAGAAAACCACACCCTTAGGACCATAGATGATCACCTCCATGAACCCTAGCCTAGAGTTGAAAAGGGAATTTTGAGAGAGGGTGTTTTAGAGTGAATATGACCTTTGTATGCTGAAAAACTTATGAGAATTTATTCTTATATATTTAAAAGTCGTGTATAGGTGAAAATACCTTACTACCCCACTTTCCTTTTTAATTAAACAAAATCGCTCAAAAATGGCACAGATCTATTGCACGAACCTTATCGCGGAGGATATCCTCCATGTCGCGGATACCCAGTATTATTGTAATGGAGGCTATTGCAGATACTAGCCTCTGTGACATGGGGCTATCATAGAGGCTCACTACCTAAATGACCCAAACTTGCCCCAAACCCCATTAGAAAATTATAAAATTCTTTCGAGTTACCCTTTTAACATCCCCAAATATAATTTGAGTCACAAATCAAAATTTCAAGTATAGAAAGGCCAAAAATGAAATACCCAAAATTTTGAGGGTGTTACAAATACACACCTCCAACCTGCTTAACACGAAGCTCAAAGAAAATTCCCCTCGCATGCCTACTAGATGAGGTTGATCCATAGGCCTGTCTACTCCCTCAATCTTTCCATGACTTAAGGATCCTCTTCTAGAAGAAGGCTCTGTATCTCTAACCTCGCGATACCTAGTCAACACAATCTGTGCAAAAAAGTAAAACACAACTCAGAATGCAAGGTATACAAGAAATTTACATAAAAAAAATAAAATAAAGAAAACTTCCTAAAGATATCCTATAGCCTATCGTGGATAAATATGAACGTCTATGTACTAATCGACGAGACTCTATTTGACATCCCTTTCATACATTGTTGAGACCAATGAAACTTGGTTGCTCTAATATCAATTTGTCACAACCTAAATTCCAAAGGGGTCGTGATGGCACTTATCGCGGTGAACCTTGACAAGTAAGCCTATCACCCTAACTAATACACAAAGAGGGAAAAGATAATAAAAAAATCCCAAGGTAAGGCTTTTAGAGCAAAGTCAAACCATAAAAGCATAATAAGTATGGAAGGAAACATAACAATGCAACCATAACTCCCAAAACCAGGTATAAACAGTATAAAAATGTATTTAGTACAACTCGAATCCAAAGAAATATATAAGATAAGCAAATACAAAAGAAACTCTATTTCTAAAATAAAATTAAGGACATAATTTATTTAGAAAGGTAGTAGAAGACATTCGGATGCCTAAAAATCATCAACTAGCTTGAAAGTTTTGACAATCGCTCGAGTCAAACAATATGGGATGCACCCAAACCTGAATCTACACCGAAAGGGTGCAGTAGAAGTAAGTATGGTACACTTGTACTTAGTAGGTATCATAGTCCGACCGAACAAAGTATAAAATAAACTACACAAAATACACACTAAGTGAATGTCACCTGCAATTAAAAAATGTACCACAACGATAGCCCACGCCGTTTGTATTAACAGTTCTAATATATCAAAAATAAAACAACAACACAAAAAGTATAACACAAGTATACATTACATCATATGCAAGTATAAACTGAGAAGACTATGTATATACTGGATGGTCAAGTATAAATAACAGGATATAGAGCAAGTAGACATATAACAAGTCAATATGGAAATTCAATCACAACCTCAACACAATAAAGCAAATACAATGTATAAGATGATGATGATGATGCACGAAGTTGGAACACAACCTCAACGTAGACACACAACCTTAGTATACACCCACGGAGATAAGCCTCCAAATATGGGTCCCATGAGGGGTACCACATACAGCTAATATCCATGACTTTTCTTCAGCATAATCCTTCATGGAAGGTCTATAATATCAAATATCCGATAACAATATCCAATATTTCCAATGTTTCCAAAGCACATACATAACGTAAGACACAAATCAAGTACACACATATGACAATATATATATATATAAAGCAATAAAACAAATAAGAGAAATAATCTATATGATGACATGAAAATAATGATACAATGTTCACAATCATTCAAAATAATTATTTACACAACCAATCCACATGATGTATTTTCACAACCAACCATAATATTACAATTCCACAACCACGTGAGCCAATATCCACTTATTAATTCCTGTCTCCATGAATTCTCTGCATGATTTATATGCCCACATAGTATAAATATATCACAATATTACAAACCCACCACAATAGGCATTCCTAATTGACATGATATAATTATTCACATGTATTCTAGGTTATCAAGAATACACAAGACCCTGCAAGGTCATACATATCACGTGATATCTCAAATTTAATAAGTACATCACATTCAAGTCCCCACACAGGCACAATATATAAATAGACATATTTCATGATTAGTTCCCACCTTAAACATGCATTTTAGTATACAAATTGACTACCTAGCCCAGTCTGAAGAGTTTAGCTATAACCTACCTCAAAAGTCAAAAATCAGTTCACAATACTTCAACCACAAGGCCTTACTTCTCATGACCAATCCCAAATCAACTAAAACTAAGAAATAAAGAAGCTACATGTCAAAACAAAGCCAATGATACCCATATTGCCTACCTTTGGTTTGGGATCAAAATGGGTTTTTATAAAGGAAAGGCAAAATTAGAAATTTATCATAAAAATATATTTCCCATACCTTTAGGAATGTATAATTTAAAACCCAAGTCAAATTGAGTTTAAAATGGGGTTCAAATCGAAGAAAAACTACATTTAACCTTTACCGGATAAACCTTTTGAAATACATTTTAAATCCTAGAATCGAAGTTATTTTGAATGTTAAATTGAGGAAAATATAGTAATTATAGCATTAGAAATATTATATAAGTGAAAAAGAGTAAAATTTAGAGATAAATCAAGTAATAAGGTTTTTGGATTTTAAATAATAAATCAAGAATTAGAGTAAGTAAAGGATAAAATCTCATCGTAAATTCATAATAGAATCAAGAAATAGACGTTAATATAGGTTCTCAATCACCCACAAGCTTCACTTTTAAGCTTTCTCGCTATTTTAGGGTTTATCTCTCAAGAGAAAAGGTAAAAAACTAATGAGTGGTAAATTTACCACTCATTGACGCCTAAATTTGTGCAAGCTACTAAGATTAAATGGTGTTAATGAGATGAATTTATTATTGAAATACATTAATTCCTATGTTTTACAGGTATATAGCTAATGGGAAGAAAAGAAGTCAAGTGAGCTAAAAAGAAAACAAAAAGGGAAGAAGTAGTGCAAAAGCTGGAAATAAGGAGAAGGAACTGGCCCTCAGTTACCGCGATCGTAGTCTAAGGGTCACAATTGTGACCATCCCAAGTCAATCAAAACTCGCAATTGCAATAGGTTTAACGCGATCGCGGGAACCACAATCACAATCAAGTACTAGCGATTGCGATAGAGCAAAAAATAACCCAAGGGCAGTGTTGTCATTTCCCATATATGTTTTGAATTCTCTATAGGACAAAAACCCTTTCAATTATTGGAGATCATCAAATAGAATTTATGGTTTTTCTTTGTAAAAACACTACCAGATTGGGCAATATTCTTATGTTTAATTTTTCAAGGATTTTAGTTATAATTGAAGAATACTCTTGCTTTCATATTCAATGAAAGCTTTGAATGTGAATTTAGGTATAATTTTTCTCTTAAACTTCATGAGTAGCTAAATATCTATCTTGAGGTTATGTTGGAATAGGATGCAAATATATATGTTTTTTGTTTATTAGTGTAGATTCTTGGTTAATGATGTTGGGTTTCACTAATGCTTGTCTGTTGAATTAAAATTTGTTAGTGAAAACCTCAAATTTCCAAAATCTCACATCATCCTTGAAAGAGGGAAGTGGGTATGCTTTTGGATCTTATATCATCTTTGAAAGAAGGATACGAGTGGCAAGGTATTAGTGAACAGCAATTAGATGTTATCTTATTCCTTTACATTGTCTTAGAAATAAGGATAGATTGTGAATTTGCTAAGTCTTGGGAATTTTCCTAGAAATAGGGATGCCCAATTGAGGCTTTAGGTGGATTTACTTGCCACACTAATGACTTATCTGAAGGTTCCATGGGTGATATTTTTGGTGCTTAGTTGAAAGGCTAGCATCAAACCTCTAACCTAGCCTACTCATATAGTCATTAACTAGAATTTGCATTTAATTATCATGAACCCATACATTATTTGCCCCTAGGAAAACATAACTCCAATACTCTTCTCCTATTAAAAGTCCATCTATAATTGTTGCTCTTAGTTTGTAGTTTGAGTAGATTTTGTTAAACCAACCTTCCAAACCATACCCCTAAATTTTAATTTATGTTTTTCATTACGTTTACATTGTGGGTATATCTTTTGTAGCTTTCAACACCCATAGTATTTGAACACTAAATACACTCCCCATAGATTCAACCATAACTCAATTTGATTTAATATATTTGACAATGATCACCTTACCCATAAATCATGGAGTAATTTGATCGTGTTCAAAATGGCATCATTGTCATGGAGTAAAACTTTGGTTTTGCTTGTATGGTATTGATAGTAGTTGTAGGTTTACTTATAGTGGTTGTTATTTATTTTGGTTGTTCTTTTTGTTACCTTTTAGGTGATTTCAATAGTATCCATAACATAATGAGTGACCATGCAAGTAATGTCGGGACCTTTGATGGGCCCCTTGATGATGAAGACCATTTCTATAATGGAGGTTGTTCTAGTGTTATCTGTATCCCACCGAATAAGGGAATGGGGTCTTCCATATCACAAGTGTGATTTTACACATGCTTCAAATGAAATAACTCTTTGGGGTTCAAGCTTATGATGACCCAAAACTACACTTGAAAAATTTTATGGAAGTGTGTGCCCCGTTCGATATTGATCACATCTCATAAGAATCCGTATGGTTGCACCTCTTCCTGCTCTCTCTAATAGATGAGGCGGTGTTGTGGTTAAGGTATCTTCCTAATTTTTCAATCACATAGTGGGTCGAGATTACTGAGGCTTTCTTAGATTGCTACTTTCCACCATCAAAGATATTGCAAATACTGGATGAAATCATTAATTTTCGTCAACTCAATGGGGAGACTCTATATGAAGTTTGGGAGAGGTTTATTGAATATCTTTCAAAATGTCCTAACCATTAGGTACCGAACAAAATTCACCTACAAATATTCTATAAGGCGTTGGACCAACTTGAAAGACCATGGTAGATAATGCAATGATGAATCACTTATGAGGTTGTCATATGGAGTGGCTTCAACTTTGGTTAAGCAAATCACTAAGAAAAATAGGGGGTGGCCCACCCAGGATACTGAGGTATCTTAAAGTTCCCCTACCACCTCCTATGTTGATAAGGAGCAAAGAAAAAACTAAGAAATAGGGGGAAACATGGCAAAAATAATGACACAATTAGAACTTTTACAAATCATATAATGGGTGCACCCACATAAATGGTAAACTTCAATACATCCAAAGGATATGATAAAGAAAAAGCCAAGAAGCTCGATGAAGAAATTAGATATTTGGCACACTACTCGAGGGGTTCTCTCCCGGCCTATCAAAGGCAAAGTGGGGACCAAGGTTAGACCAATAGTGATCGAGAAAGGGAATGGCATGATAGAGACAGATATCATGATTAGAGGGAGAAATAAAGGGAGTATTATTGATATATTTCCCCTAATAATCGAGTAAAGAGCAAAGAGTCAAATCCTGTGGATATCAAAAAGTTCAAGGCCAAGGATGTACTTGCTAGGATTTTGATGAGAGTAGAGGGAATGGTCAAGATGGTATGAGAATTGAAAGGAGACTTTTATCAAATCAATCAAATGATTGTATCACACTCTACTTCAACCAAGCAATTAGAGACTCAAATTGGGCAAATCTCAACCACACTCAATGTTAGGCCCAAGGGTGGCCTTCCTTGCGATACAGTGGCAAATCTAAAAAATGATGCTCAAGTCTTAGAAATTATCACCCGAACCGATAAATAATTGGTGCACAAGAGGTTGGGTTTAAATAAATGTCTCATGATGATCTAGTGGACACAAAGAAAAAGCATATGGGTAAGTCGGATAATGAGTGTAACACCCCGCATTTTAGGCTAGAATGAAAACCGTCATTTCTACGTGTAGATGTTCCAAAATCCATAAATCCTATTGAAATTTGGTATGTTAATCAATTATGTAGTGTGGGGACCTATTTCAGCATGAATTGAGATCATAGAGATCCCCTAACTCAAGGTCAAGTTGAAAGCTTTTTTGTCGTTCGAGTTTTATTGAGCGTCGAAACTTGAGTCAAATTCAAGCTACCATAACTCCTTTTATATGATGAACTGGGTGTCCTACTATATATCAAATGAAATATCTTTAAACTATATTTCCAACGATATCAATTTCGCCAAAATCGAATACCGAAGCAAAAAGTTATGCCCATTTTAGTCCAGCATGTCAGCCAGGAAAACTGAGTGACGACATTCATGATAACTTATCACAAGTGTGATGACTTATCATGAATGTCGTCAGCCTTAGGCAGAATCCAGCCCCCAGTGACGACATTTCTGATAAGTTATCACAAGTGTGAAGACTTATCACGAATGTCGTCAGCCTTTGGTAGAAATCCATCAATTCTAGCCCCCCAGTGACGACATTTGTTATGACTTATCACAAGTCTGACGGCCTATCACAAATGTCATCAGCCTTAGATTTTCAGCAATTGGGAAGCGATTTAGTAAGGGTATTTCGGTCTTTTTCCTTCACTTCTCATGACTTATAACCCTCAAGGAGAGTATTATCTTCCATTCTCTTTAGTTAAACATCTCAAAATTCTCTGTAAACCTTCAACCACAAGGTTAGGGTTTCAATATTAAAATCTAATTATCTAGAGATTCAACCGTGAGAATTCGATAATTTTTGCATATTTGAATTCCCCGTTAAGAGGGATACGAGGGACACCCAATAGTTCATGAATAACCTTCCATAATTTTTGTAGTCATCCTAATGTTCCAAGTTTAAGGTATATGGTTTTAAACAAGAACACCCTTTTGTTCTTGTACCCAAAAGTTATATATTTTTGTAAAGTATTTCGTAAACTCATGGATAATTCCTATCATGTCATTATATTGTGAGTTTTATGAAACTATGTCTTACCCAAGCTTTGAGTTGTAATATTATTATGCATATTAATGTTTTAAATTGTCAATTTATGGTATAAGTTGCATAATTCAACTTCTATATCATGTTTTGAGAATTTCAAGTCCTATTGTTGTGAATTGAACCTTATTGTTAAAGCATGAGTTTGAGAATGAGATGTTAGTGATTTTTAAAAAATATCAAGAAGTGAGTTTTGATTGTAAGTTAAGATAGAAATCCACATTCTTGAGTTTGAAGTAAAGGGGATGCATTTTGGCTCCCATTATATATATATAT